>NW_028188330.1:0-5000 GCF_964204655.1 Triturus cristatus | reverse complement strand
GGACCCCCGACAAACTGCTGACTGCTGGCGTGGCTGCGGGAAACTGGGCACACTGGTGCATCTTCTGTGGGAATGTGAACAGCTGCACACTTATTGGGCGCAGGTCATTGATGAAATAGACAAACACTTCGATACTAAGCTCCCAAGGTTCCCAAGCTATATCCTCTTGGGCCTCCCGAACCCTCTTACATATCCGCTTCGCTCACAGCGGGGGTGCCAGATGGCGTTTGCGCTGGGCTCGGTCACGCAAAACATTCTGCTCCACTGGCGGACTACTCGCATCCCCACATTTACTGGCTGGCTGCAGTGTCCATGGCAGGTTCTGGGGATGGAAAAGATCACTCTTACATTACCTGGGAAGGGTTCCACTTTCACGGATCTCTGGCAGCCATTTCTCGCCCTACTCAGCTCTGAGTTTAGGGAGCTCACCTGCCAGAGATGCCTTAGTTTGTTGCGCCTATCAGCGCTTCCCGAGGGGCAATCCCAGGATGCCTTGCGGAAAGAGAAGTAAGCCTGTCTTGAATTGGCCTCTTAGTTGGTGGACGAGGGTCGGGTGGGGGTGGGTTGGGAGGGCAGGATAAGTTTTCTTTCTTGGCTATTTCAATATGTGAAACGGCTGGTTCCCTCCACTATCTGCATTTAATTGTTGATTAACCTGACTTGAGTTGGAGAACATATGTGTAGCTCACTGTTGGCCTTTGTTACGAAATGCAAATAAAAAGATTTAAACCATAAAATGACTGCTCTAATAATACTATGCTTTAAGCTGTTCACCATTAACTTGTATACGATGACTTGCATTGCCCTTCACTTGTGCAAATCACTGAAAATGCCCAGACTTCACAAGCCTGCCTAGCTGCAACATTAACGTGCACTATTCTTTTGTAAGTGTGCAGATCACTGAAAGTGAATACGAATTCCAGCCTATACTTGTAGCTTGAAGCATGCAAATTGCTGTAAGAATGATCTGCACCAAAGTTTTAAAGTGTGCAAATCGCTGAATTCAAAATGCTACTATTTTGCATGCCAAGTTAATACTACCACAGCATACTCTGTCAATTGCTGTTGACACACTTTTTATTTGGAAGAAAGCTATATCAAGTTTAGCCAGTAGATGGCGGCGTCTCTTTACAGCAGAAACTAAAACAGTTTATCACTGTCCAGAAACGTGCTGACTCAAAACAAAGCTTTGTGCATTGCTAGACAGTCAGTTTACTTTCACTTGCAGGGAGCCCTTCAATGTCGCCAGGCAATGCAGAAGACCTTTCAAGATGTCACCAGCAGCACGTCATCTAAGTCGACTGTTTCAGGCAGCCAACTGAAATAATCAACGGGACGCAAGTGATCTTAAATTTCGCCCCACAGTGACCCGATTAAGGCAAAAGTAAAGCGCAGGGGCAAGGTACCTGGAAGTAAAACGGTACCTGTAAAGTGATGCACACCGAAGTTGGATCGGTGAACATGAGACTAGAGCTGAAACGTGATACTGCAATTAATAAACGTTAAACCATAATTGGGGAGTCGTCCGCTCGTCGCCAATTTGTAGTTGGCATCACGCCTCACATTGAGCCATCAGAATGCAGTCAGAGAGCTTTTTTCCACGACTCCCCTGAGCAGTTTGTCTCGTTCCTACGCCGGTCCAGCTGCTCCTTTCTTAAAACACAACATCGCCAGTGTTCTCCATACACATTCTTTTACCGAACACTGGCTCAGCTCGCATTACTGCATGAGCCAACCGTGTAAATGTTTAAAACAGAACAGAAAGGGCTTTAGAATAGGCGGTGAGTTATACAGATGCAGCTAAATTATGTGGCGGCCCCACAGCTGTGGTTCTCTTTGTCGGGATATTCCCCTGAATGTCTAAATGAACACTGATTGAGAGCTAAAATATATCTGTGGGGGGTGCCCTCCAGGCCCCAAAGACTCCAAGACCCTGTCATCTGGCCAACACGAGGGCCCCTCTATCATTGCCTCAAGCTCCCCGGTTCCTTAAAATCCGTAGACAATCATCAACGCTTCAGGAAAGCTTTAATAACATGGTTATTTTAGGGAGCGTACGCTTAAGTCTGACTTTTTCTCCCCCTACTTACCAGCGCCAAGACGCTCCGGCATACGAGTGCTTTATAAACCCTATCCTATGCTATCCTAAACAGAGGGGATGGTCCAGAAAGGCCCAGTGCCATCACCATCAATCAGATCGGAGCTGCACAGCCTGCACGTGCCTCCAAATGGGAGTCTCAGTTGATAACATGCTCCGGAAGCCTTAGTCTCCAGAACATCTAGTCCAGGGTCCACTGAGGCCACCGTCCTCTCCAGGCCTCACCCACGTTACTCACTGGCCACAGCCGCCTCACCAACAGGCACCGATTGAGAGCTGGGCCATCCTTCTCCACCGCGACTGAATGTTATCACCCAGGCCTCTGGTCCAGGAAGCTGGGCAAGACACTATCCCTCGCGGTCGACACAGCTCACTCCGCAGTTCCCTTGGTGGTGAGCCAACGCCACCTCCTCTCTTTCTGGCCTCCCAGACTGCCATCAAAATCTGACTAGCAGTAATGGGGGGGGCATAGCCAGTTTGAGGGGACTCCTTCCCCAGTGCCTGGCACCAATTTGGGGCAGAAAATACTTGTCCTAAGGCAAGATGATGCAGGAGTTCAGGGCAGTCTCGCAGACTGCTCTCTAAGACGCATCCGCCATGTTCAGCGTGAAGCCACACCCCCAACGCCTTTGTTAACTGATAGTCCTGTTCTGTCCTAACTTTACCCATGACTAAGAAATCATCCTTGGTCTTTGAATAGTTTAAGTTGATAAGGTAAGTTTATTGCCCGGTCAATTAAAACCTTTACAATTTCTCATAAGGAAAAAAAGTTACAGCAGTAAAGTTCATGGTTTAAAACTAATAAATTAAAAAAAAAACGTGCCAGTAAAACATCCGTTCATTGTGCGAACATCAATGATGCAATTATCGATAATGTGTAATTACATTGATAGGGGTTTCAACCTTTCAGTATGTTGACGGATTGCCAAGTGATTTGCTAGTACTGCCCTTTTTCAGATCCTAATAATTTTTAGGGGGGAAGAAAAGATCTAGAACATTTTTAAAAGTTGATAAAACAAATACTCGGTTTTCAGTGAAGGGGTAAATGTGCAATAGACAATTGCTTTATGAACAGCGACCGTAGTAGATAATTGCTTTTGACTGGTTTTTCTGGAAAATATGTCGTCCGGATGAGGGGCAACCTAAATATGTGTTGTTTGCTGTGAAGTGTCTCTTAAAGTCTGTTTGGTGTAGTGATCAAACATACCGGTTGTTTAGCGGCCGAGTTTCTCCCCCGCCGCTTCCATAAATAGCTCGAAGCGGCACGCTAGCCGAACGTTTCCTCCTCCGAGGCATGCCATCACAGCTTGTCTACAGGATCTTATCCCCTTGCTTACAAAGAAAGGCTTCAGTAATTGACATCGTTCATCTTCTAGTTCTCCGCAAATGCACAAAAGGTGTAATACACTTTCAGTAGCTTCCTTGCATAAATGACATGTTGTCTGACCCGGCGATCGTTTCCAAGGTGGAAGGTGCGGCAATGATGGTAAGATGCCCATTCGAAGATGAAGATTTTTTCTTTCTTCCTCCTGTTGAAACCTGCGTCTAGGTAAGATTGCGGAGAGGACTTGGTATAACTTTGCACAACAAACCATCCATGGGCTCTTTCTGTGAGTACCGCCTTGTCTTCTACTAGGGACAGTTTTTTCACTGTCTTATTTAGGATTTGTTTAAAACAATGGTAGGACCCTGAGGCAGTCCCTGTTTGAATTTATTCCGTTCCATAGGTAGGAATTCAGTGTCCCTGCTTCTGACCTTTTGATCCTGTACCAGCTTTTGATGTATGCTCCCTTTCGGGCTATTTCTTGGCTTTGTAGGCCGAATTCTAACCTTATTTGGGCGGGCGAGACATACTTAAGTAGATAAAAATTATTCTGGCCGCTCTTGAGACAATGCTGTCTAATATAGCCGCATCTCTTCCCCGCAGGCACTCGTTCCCATAAGTGATTGCCGGAATGAGCTTTGCTTGCCAGACTTGTAAAAGTGGAGTAAGATTTGGACCGATAGTTTTAAGTTTAATACATTTCATTGTTGCCGCAATAGAGTTGCTGGTTCTTTTGATGGCATCTTTTTGTGGGTTAAATGTACCTCTTTTGTCTATTATCACTCCTAAATATTTGTATTGATTGACTACTTCTATTGTTGAGTTAGCCAGGTGCCAGCGGAAATTTGAAATTTCCTTTCTTGGATGAATCCTCATGACCTTCGTTTTGTCAAAATTAATGGTTAAACCATTATTTGCTAAATATCTACTGGTTGTGTCTAATAGATGTTGAAGGCCAGTGGGGGTTCGGCTACCTAGCACGAGGTCATCTGCATACAGGAGGTTGGAGAGTAGCAGCCCTCCTATGTTTGGCGCATGCAGGTTGCAAGTATCCAATTCAGATGATAGATCGGACATGTACAAGTTAAAAAGTGTCGGTGCCAAGACGCACCCCTGTTTGAGACTCATGGTTGGGATTTTCCACGACAGAAACTTTCCATCTCCTAGTTTGACTTTGTTAGACCTGTCAGCCCTTTGGGTGGTCCCTCCTCTCCATTATTTATTTTGTCCCACTTTTGCCTCAAGCCCTGTTAGTATTTTTCCTTTTTGGGAACCACCAGACTTTTTAGTATTGATGCAGATTCAGGGAACCATTTTATCTACCCCTGGAACTTCTGTCTGAGGGCCTGGAGCACAAAATGGTGGCCACCTGTGACATCATCAGAACCCACTGGAACCTACTAGAACCTTCTTCAACATTCTGGAGCCCTGTGACAGTTGGAGGCGGTTTAGAATGTTGGGAAGCTAAGACAGAGAGTTGGCAGTTGGAGCTGGCAGTTGGCACCTGACTGGTGAAGAGAGAGCAGCAGAAACCTGAAGGAGGAAGGAGTGAGGCAGCAGGGGTGGAAACTAGTGCCT